>NW_021167424.1:0-39910 GCF_003724135.2 Verticillium nonalfalfae | reverse complement strand
CTCTTCGCTCGGTTGTCCTCTGCTTTATCTGCTGTGAGGATTCAATTATGAGTTCGGATAGCCACCTTAACCTTTCAGGTTCCTAGTTAGATGCCTCGGTAGGGGGGAGGGGATGGCGTGTGTTATTTTGGACCAGGCTGAGCCTCCACCATGTTGAGATGATGGGGTCGTTCTCGCGCCCTTTACTTACTCGTTTGGGTTTGGGGCTGGGTCACTGGCGCGGAATTGCTGTGACGCACGATTCAATTTTGGGGACAAGGCAGTGTGGTCTGGTGGCACTCAGGCTCAGCCCAATCTGTCTGTCGTGCGACGATGAGGAAGGGCGCGTCTGCCTCTCGGCTCGCGGGGATGGGAGAGGAGAGAGAGTGAGTGACAGAGAGGAGAGGGGCAGAGAGGGTGGTGGTCACCACAGGACGGCATCACCCGACAGATGAGCAGCTGACCGACTCGAACGTCGTGATGATCTCCATGGACTTGTCTGCGAATGCTGGGGCCCACGGCCACCACCCAATGACGCACGAGGAACCACCCCAAAACGGTCGCGAGAGGGTGGCAGAGATGACGCTTGAGTCTGGCAGCCCTGCATGCGTCTGCTTTGTGCCCCCCGTCTGCCTCTCGTCTGCCGGGACAGCACACCACCACATCACGGCCGCCCATGCCAGCCCTGTTCCCAGGCGCGAGCCGCTTCGAGGGAGGAGGGAGGGGGTCAGACGTCAGGCATAGGCGGATTCAGCCCACTCATGGGTCCGCGATGGCTTCTAGCGGGAGAGTCTACTGTAAGGACGATGTGACTTGTCGACACCGCCGGCACCCAGCTCGCTTGATGGCGGCGAATGGGAAGCTCGCCAAGCAGCCTGGACGTGCGGTTCGGACTTTGGGCAGCCCTACCCTGGACCCCTGAGCCTGTCCGGGACGACAAGGTAGCTAGCTCGAAGCTCCGATATTTCTCTTATTTGCTGCTGCGGCTGCTGGGAGCTTGGACAGCGTTTGCTACCCGTTTCTTTTTGTTTTTTGGGGCATGCCGAGCTTCAGCCTTCGACGCCACGGGCGTCTTGGGCGTCGTTTGGCCTGTTCAAAACATGTCGTGGTCGGCATGCCGGTGCCGGGGCCTGGTGTGTGGTCTGAGGTGTGAGGTGTGAGAGGTGTGAGGTGTAGGGATGGCCTTGGCTATCAAGCCCTGGGTACATTAAGAAGGCACCGTTGCGCCTCCTGCTTGATGAAGGTGAATGAAAAGGTTCCTGTCTATATGCATGTCTTGCTTCTCTCTCCCATCCACGCTGGCAGTTTCTCGTGACGTCCAGACCATCCAGTCATCGTCCTAGCCCTGACCCGATTTGCCAAGCCAACAAGTCGTCTCGAAGAAAGCAAAGACAAACCCACCGCCGTCATGTCTTCCGACAACCTAAAGGGCCTCAACACGAGGACGCATCCTCACGTTCCGTCCTGGTTCTTCATCGTTCAGCTCGTCGTCCTCGCCCTCGGCCTCGGCGTCTTCATCGCCTCCGCCTACAGCCTCTCCTTCTTCGACGGCTATGGCTACGCCGGCGCCTACTCTGGCTCACCGGGCTTCCTGCTCTTCGCCGTACGTCCCCTCCCGTTGTAGCTACCACCACCCAAAGCACAGGACTACATCATCGGGACCAGCGACTAACACCAGGTGACAGGCCCTCCTCATCTTCATCGTCGTCGGCAGCCACATTGTTCTCGAGCGCTTATTCTCCCAGTGGTACTTCCGCCTCGCCTTTGTCATCGGCTACGCCTTGACCATCATCTTCCTCCTCTCCGCCTGGGCCTGGGCCGCCAGCATTGCCAGGCTCTTCAACGGCGACGTGTGCGACGCCTTTGGCTGCTACAGCAATGACGGCAACGGCTACGGCAGCGCCATGGCCGCCGGTGCCGCCCTCGGCGCCTTTGCATGGTGAGCTCCCGCTCTTTCACCCCCCCGTCTTTCTTGTTCTCTTTCCTCTCCTGCTCTCTCTCCGAGCCTGCAGAGAGGCGACATGAGAACCACCCCATGACCGATCCGGCATGCTGACCGTTGCAGGGTCCTCCTGATCGTCCTCCTCGTCTTCTACATTCTCGCCTCGCTGAAGGAGGGCCGCGGCGAGGTTGCCCCCGCCGCGACCGCCGCCGACGCCGAGATGGGCCACGTCAACAAGGAGGCCCACCAGCCGTCCGTCGCGGCCCCGACGGAGCAGCTACCCCAGCAGCAGTACCAGGAGCAGCAGCCCTACCAGCAGCAGCCCTATGCCCCGCAGGACCAGACCCAGCAGTACGCCCCTCAGGAGCAATATCCTCCCCAGCAGCAGCAGCAGCAGCAGCAGCACTAAGCTGCCTGCTTCTCTGAGGCGCGGGGCGACTGCTTGGCGCCGAAGGTTCCGCCCTCTTGAATATGTCAAGCGGAAAGGGCGAAATGAGTCTTTCGGGTTGCCCTTATGCTGGAGAAGAATATGTGCGTAGAGGAGAGAGAGAGAGAGAGAGAGAGAGAGAGAGAACGGCTCGTTCTCGTTCCCAGATTTGCCTTGGTGCTGCTCTGCTTCAAATGGCGTACTACAAGATACCACTCGTGTTTACTCTGCTTGGGATACCCAGGTACTTTAATATTACCGTGATAACTCATGATTGACGTCTACCTTGCCCTTCTTGACTACGACCGAGAGCCGCCTCTATAGAATTTCCTTTTGCTGTCTCATTGCCACACCATTTACACTTGAGATCATCAGATGACTCTACTGGCTTATCTGCAATTGTCTTGTTTGAAGCAGCGAAGGCGTCTTGTTGATTTCTCATTCACCGGCAACTTGGTACTCACTGGAGTGATCAGTATGTGATTAAGCAGTGTTTTACGTTTTGGCTGGATCGAGTGATTCAGACGATATCACCACAAAGCACGCATCACAAGCAACTGTGATTCGCAGTTGTAGTGATCGCAAGTATCTGTGAACGGTCGCAGTCATGAACGGGTGCAGTTATGAACGGGTGCAGTTATGAACGGGTGCAGTTATGAGCGGGTGCAGTCATGAATGGATGCAGTCGTGAATGGGTGCAAAATTGGGTGTCTAGCAAAAAGTTCAACCTCCTCTGAAAACCATTCATTCAAGCCATTTCCCGCAGTCTCTCGCAGTCAAAGACCCAATGCAGGCCAAGCTCTCTCCTTTCCTCCTGGATCCCTCATCCCAATATCCCTCATCGGCAACGCTCCCTGGATCGCATCATGCCCTGTTCATCTTTCATCTGCCCCATCTAAAAGTCATCCTCGGGAGGCGGCAGCAGCAGATCATCGGGGTCGATGCGGAAGTCCGCAACAAGATCATCCCTAAGGCTCTCGGGCACTGCGTCCCACTCCTCCTCGCTGGCGCCCTGGGTCACGGCCCTCACCTTCCAAAAGTTGCGCTCGGCCTGTGCTTGGGCGAGATCCTCCGTCAGCCGGTTCACTCTGTTCTGGCGTCGCTGCCTTCCGCGCTTGGCAGACTCATTATTCTTCTTCTTGTTCCATTCCTTGACTTGCCTGTCAATATCCGCATTGGCCGTATCGATTTGCTCCTTCTCCCACTCGGCCATCTTAGAATGCTTGCGCCGGCGCGGCGGCCACGTCGGGGGATCATTGTAGGGAAGCACGTCGACCATCTTAGGGGCACGGCGCTTTTGGCCAGGCTCAAGCTTGTTCATTTTTCTCTTTCTGATCTTTTTGCCCCTTTCCGATGCATCGTCCCTCTCAGTGGCCACCGGGACCTTGTCCTTGTTGAGAATGGCGCGAATTTCGCTTTGTCGAGTGACACTATCAGCCTCGGGCACACTGTCACCCATGAGGCTCTCAAAGTATGTCGAGGAAGGCACGCTGAGGCTCATCTCCCGACTTTCCTCTGAGCAAAGATCCTTGGAAGTGTTCATCTGTGCTTGTGCTTCTGTCTGAACGAAGAGATCCAGTTCTGAAGGTTGGGGGTCGAAAGCCGGATTCAAGTGTAACGGATTGCTAACGGCGTTTTGGAAGGTGTTGTCGAGAGGGCTTGTAAAGGAAAGAGGGACGCTTCCAGCAGCTTGGTATGGCGTTCCTTGGGGCGCTCCGAAAGGTTGTGAGAGTCCGGTGTCGGGTCTTCCACAAGGGATGTTGCATGAGGCAGGTAAACCATGAGTTGAAGTCGAATATACACCAGGAGGCAAGAAGTTGTTGATATCAGCATGGCTGCCTGGGAAGAAGCTATGGTCAAAAGGGATATTTAGCCCGCTTGCGTCGCTGTAGAGGCTACCAAGCACCTGCTCGGGATACGTGATCGAAGCGGGCGGCCCAAGGGGGCTGTTTAGAAGGGCCATGGGCACCGGGGAGTTTGGCACCAGTTGACGGCCGCCCCCGGCAGGAGGAGGCATGTCGGAGGCCTTGGAGCTGCTTGAACTGGGTTGAGTAGGCTGGCCCCCGTAAGCTTCGATGCCGAGGGCGGTCACCATGAGCTCGCGTTCTTCATCGGTGAGGAGTCCGTCGGTTTCCCCTGGTTCCACCATCTTGAAAGACGACACTTGATAATGGATGTCTGTTAATGAATACCCAAAAGAAAGAATGTGTCACGAATATAGCGTGTGAAAGATGGAATATGGGTAATGTTTGATAGAGAAGGGTCTCTCACCTTTCGACGCAGCTTAAGACGTTGATGTGCGGAAGAGCAAGAAGTAAAGTCTCGTGAGTCGAAAAGGCAGTGATTCATGTCTAATAGGCATTGCTCCAGAGAAGACCTCTCCATGGGAAGGAAACGAAGCACTGGTGAGCCTTTAGAAAGGGGAAAGGACGACCGGATAGTCCAAGGCTTCTGCCTCGCCTACAGTTCAGGAAAGCGCGATACTATGAGAGCTGTTCCTTCTTACACTCCTAAGGATCTTACACACTGCCTCTGTCAGGCCATGCTTGGGCATTGCACGCAACGAGAGAAGCACGCGACCAAACCCTGGATCTATCTGAGCCTGCGCTGGCATGCATGGAGAGACTGCAGGCGAATGACGTCCAGCCCATGCTGTTTGGACTTGCAAGATGCACTGGAGCTCTAGACGCGGCGTGTCCTGACACGATGTTGGCATCTACGAGCAGCATTGCTGCACAGGTGTAGTGCAATGTGAGCTCGAGGTGAGCAAAAGGGATGGCCATGTTCATTCCACCCTCTGTGTTTGCTCACAGGACAAAAGTACCCAGCAAACGAATGCCCATCGCAAGACAGCTGAATAGCGACTGAATGTATTAAAGACGAAGTCTTGTCTTGTCAAGCTTTCACACGATTGACGCTCCACCGCATTGAAATTGACAGAACAAACTTTGTCCGACAATTGCCCGATGACAAGAAAGGTAGCCTTCAGGGCTCGTTGGAGGTATGCTCCGATAGAAAGAGTTCATAACGGGATTGGCCGAGGCTCAGACAAGACAAAACCAGACCAGCGCGTTCTGTGGATTCTCGTATTGGGTCGCCACGCGATTCTCCTGACACACTGATATCAGTCGTTCCATTCCCCACCCACCTTTCTCGCCTCGTTCGGCGAGGCACCAAATCTAGCTTGAGCTAGGATCGTAGGGAGATAGGCGATGTAGGCGGTCTTTGAGAGCGACCTCCAGTTTCCGAGGGCACCACCTGCATCATGCCTGAATCAGGAAGGCCAACAGGGGTCACCAATATGGATAGACATGACTCGTGCTAGTGGAAGACTGACAGTGTTGTCATGCGCGAGAGTCTCGGGTTCAATGCCACTTTGTGAGCACGAGCGCTCTGGCATGGACGAACAGCGCATGCTTTGAATGGTTCTCACGGTGGAGAGAGGAGAATAGGAAACCCGAAGCTGAGGGCGGAAAGGGGGCTGTCCATAATCCACTCCCAAAGGCAAGATCCTTGCGGAGCGACCCGATACTCTAACCATATCCATCTCAGCCAACAACCAAACGACCACTCACATACAAGCATTTCTTCACAAGCTCAACGCAATGAGTGAAAGCACGGACGGAGCGCTTGTAGCGCCCTTGGATCGCTATTTTTTTCACTGCTTTCTGCCCAGGGCGAAGAAGGTGGAGAACCCTGAAGCCGCGCATGATGCCGGAACCAGGGTCCCAGAAATGGCAGCCAAGCCCTTGCCCACGACCGGGGCTAATATAGTACATTAGTCCTATTTTCAAGTCCCAAATGCTGCTGCCTAGTGTGGGTCTGGGTCCTCGACCTCTGTCCACAGCGGGCGGTTAATAGGATGTGGCCTCGCCGCCGAGGACCCTATCGTGCCTGGCTCGTGTGTTTTGGAGGTCGACAACACTAGATCGCCACCGCAAAGATGCTCCCTGTGGTGCCTGTTAGGGTCGTCCGACTTGGAGCCTTGTGCGTCCTCATCACAGTGACCGTTTTGACAACGAGTTACCTGCTCCTGAACCGTCACCATGGCATCGACGACAAACTCGAATTGCTCGCCTTCACCGACAATGGCACCGCCTACGCCGTCCATGACACCCTGACCCCGTCCTGGACAACCGAACAACTCGTGCCACGATTCGCCTATGTCCAGTACGCAACGAACCTGGAGTATCTATGCAATGCGGTAAGGGCTGCGCCTGTCGACCCTATGCAGGGCAAGCGGACTGTTCTCATCTGACAATCGTGTAGCTCATTAACTTCACCCTGCTACGTCGTTATGGTGCCCAGCACGATCTCGTGCTCATCCACCCCGAGAAGTGGATGCAAGGGACCTCGAGACAGGCAAAGGCGATTCGCAATCTGAAAGAGGCGCATCCCGAGATCCAGCTTCGCCCCTTTGGCGTCCTCTCCACGACCAAGGGCGATTCCACATGGCGTGATAGTCTCACCAAGTTCCACGCCTTTGCTCTGACCGACTATACGCGCGTTCTCGCCTTCGACTCGGACACGCTCGTCCTCAACTCGATGGACCACTACTTCCTCGCGCCCCTCGCCGCCGTCGCCGTTCCACGTGCGTACTGGCTGACGACAGCCGCCTCTCCCCAAGACGAAAGTGAGGGTGAGCACGAGGAACAGGGCGGTGATAGTGGAAGCGGAAGCAGCATCAGCGGCAGCCCCAAACCAACGGCCAAGCCCAAGCCGAAGCCCAAGCAGGCCCCCTCGATCGCCCAGCAGGTCCTCGGATCGCACGTCATGCTCCTCGAGCCCGACACGAAGCGCTACGAGCGCATTGTCGACAATGCTGTCACGACGGGCGACTTTGACATGGAGGTCGTCAACCACCTCTTCGCCGACAACGCCATGATCCTGCCCCACCGCCGCCTCGCCCTGCTGACGGGCGAGTTCCGCCACGCGCCGGACGACCACGCCGCCTACCTCGCCCCCGACACGGAAGAGGAGTGGAATGCCATGGCCGAGGTCTCGCGCTCGTACCTCGTCCACTTTAGCGACTGGCCGTTGCCGAAGCCGTGGAAGTCGAGGACCCAGGCGCAGTGGGACGCCGCCCTGCCCGCGTGCGACGAGAACGAGCCGCCCCGGGATGACAGGCCAAAGTGTGCCGACAGAGTCATGTGGACGGGTTTCTACGACATGTACGATCAAATGAAGGGCGAGGTGTGCGGAGTGCTCACCTCGTAGAGTTGGGTGGGCGTGTTTTCTCGAGGTGTTGGTGTTTCATCTGGGTAGCATTTGAATCATGTATACATGGCGCAGCGGATCTTGGTTTTTCGATTTGAAAATAAAAAGTTATGATACATGAAACAAGACGGTTCTTGGTGACAGGCACAGCCATATTGACCTAGTAGTTCATGAGCTGCCGTGGACATAGTGATCATCATCTCATGACCGATGTCACAGCGAGGGCAGTGGCGGGCCCGCGGAAGCTTGACATACCGCCAACCCCGAGCCCAATAAAGGTGTGGTGGCTGGTCCAGGGGCCGGACCGATGCGTAAACATCAGCCTCGCAGGAAGGCGCTTGCTTGCTTGCAGCTTGGCCGTGTACACCAGCGTTTCTGGACAATATACATGGCCAGGCGCTATCATACCGTTGGATTCTTGGGGGCTAAAGCCGCGTGGAGCCCCCGCGGCTGTTCCGAACGCACGCCTCTACTACCGACGACAATGGTGCCATGGCCAATTCTACTCAGGCGTGTTCCGGCTTACCGAATTGGCAAGTCAAACGGGGACGAGACGTCCAACATGGCTGTAAACGGAAACATACTGATAAAGGCCGTATAATCAAACGTTACAGGCACCTCCGGCTGTTCGCAATCTGGTCCTTTGATAGTAGGTAGGCTGTGGCATGCAGTTCCAGAATTGTTCGAGTCAAATATGTCCTTCTTCGCTGTCGAGCAGGAGAGAGTCACAGTCACCTTGGCCAGGGAGCTTAGGATGACAGACATACACTTTGACCATTGCGAGTCGAACTCATAATAAATTACAACGCCTCATTATTGGTAGCTCTATGGACTTAGTCACACAGCAACCGTCATTAAAAACTGCACGCATCGTCCACACGACGTTTACACGCTCAGCATCAACGCTGCCGCCACTGCGCCCAGGCCCCCGACGATCCCAGTCCGGAGGGTGCCGGCGGCGTTGTCGTCGTCGTCGTTGTTGTTGTTGTTGCTTCCGCCGTTGCTGTTCTCGTCGCCGCCGTTGTCGCTGCCGCCGTCGGTTGCATCACGATCAGGGACCTCATCGGGATCATCGCTGCCCTGCACGACACTCGAGGCGCGCACGCAGCGCAGCGCAGTCGAGTCATCGCCCCACTTGAGCACCACAGGCCAGACGTTTGTCACGGCCACAGCATAGGCTTCCTGCGCGGCATCAGAGCCCTCGGCCTCGGCACCGCTGGCGTGGGCGAAGAAACGACCCGTCTCCGTGATGTTCTTGGGGACGCCTGCGAAGCGTTAGTCAAAATTGTCGGGAGGGACCTGCATCAGGGTTAAACTTACGGAACGCCCAGCTGGAGACATCAGTCGAGATCCAGTCCTCGCAGCTGCTGGGCACTTCGACATCGCCGCTACACGCACCGGCCGCCTCGAGGTCCTTCTTACACGCATCGCTCAGCTCCTCGCAGCTGCCGTCATCGCCCTGTGCGTCCCGCGTAGCATTGGAGCTGAGGCCCCGCCAGATGGTGGCGCAGGCTTCGCCTTCAGGTGCAATGCCGTTGGGCGAGGCAAGGGCGAGGACAGTGAGCTGGGTAACATCATCGTGCGCAAAGGAGCCGGAACCGGCGTCATCGAGAGACAAGTCGGCGGCAACAAGAATGCGGAGACCCCAGGCGCCGGCGCCGTTGGCACTTGATGTGTCGTTGGTGCCAAACCCGGGAACGGGCAGCGAGGTTGTGGCGTTGGGTTGGGCGAGGGCGAGGCCAAAGGAGCGCGAGGGCAGGGAGTAAGGCGGCGAAGCGTCCGGCGAGCCTGTGGAGACAGAAGAGGCCACGGCGAGGGCGGCGAAGGGCAGGGATCGGATGAAGGCAGACATGATGCGTGTGTGGCACCCAAAGGGGGGGGGGGATAGTTGCTGAGTTGATGGCTGTGCTGGGTGGTTTAAGTCTCTTTGGTGGTAATCTTGCCTATCGTCTGATGATGTCGTTGTTGATGGACCATTGATATGGAGAGAGATCAGACGGAAGATGGGAGTGTAAGGTGCTGGAAGCGCAGTCGAGCAGCATCCGGAGCAACAGCTGATATATGTCGGACGACATTGGGGCCAACCGCTCGCTGCGCAGCCGCCCAACAACCCATACATGGGCACAGACACGGCCAGCCAGGCACAGGCAATTCAGTTCCGAGAAGCCAAGGCCTCAAGCGGGCCATCGCCATCGTGTCAAGCCCTCGACCAGTGCCGCCAAGCGCAGCACCTTGGCGCCATATACCCCCGGCGCTGCGCCGTCCGATTCGGCGGCAGAAGCAAGCACGGGTCTAAAGTGACGTAAAGCTGGGGCCCGGCCGAGTTTTCAAGGGGGCTCATGTCGGGAGCTCGGGGCGTCTGGTGCCTGGCGGCGTCGGGTAGTTGATGGCCAGACGCACAGGCTGGGCCAATGTTGATGGGGTGATGGCAAATACGGCAGACCTGCGGGTGGAGTGGTCCGGTTGATGTTGTTGCACGATAGGACGCCGCGATTGACAAGGGAGCAGGCTGTTGGAACCAATGTTTCGGGTCTTTTGGCGTCCAGGCTTGGTGTGGCTCGGCATTTGCATGCAGCTGACAGTGTTGGTGTGAAGGGAGAGACCTGGTTTTTGATTCATCTCAGAGGACGAATACGAAAGGAGGTGCAGGAGGCAAGAATCACTTCCACTGTGAAGCTCGGTATAAGTCGGCGAGAAGCTCACACCTGCCCGCTTGCTCTGTTGCCGCTTCGTTCCTTCCAACCTTAGCACGTACCCCAAGGTGGTACCTTACCCAGGCGCCGAGGTAAATACCTGGGCAAGGCACTGTACCTTACCCTACCTCAGGCAGGAGGTAGGTAGGCGCATATCGAACAAAATGACGGCCGACTCGAAGGAGCACACATCTTGTCGAAGCCATCCGCGTGGACTTGTTCACGACCGTTGGTGAAATCTCTGAGTGCGGTGAATAAAGCAAGGAGGTCGCAAGCCGATATGACTGTCTCACTTCCCCAGTCTTTCATGCGTGACTGATCGACAACACTACCACTGTGCCCAGCCGGACCTGAGAGAAACAACCAGGCCCAAGCCGCCGAGCATGGCCGACCGACAACTGCACATTGCAGCTCGGAGAAAGCGCCTTTGCACTTGGGAGGATTGGCAGCCGCTGGGTGATAGACCAACCGTGGAAAACTCTTCCTTTCCGGCTCCTTCTCTATCGGATTATCCCATCTACCATTTCATCTATCGGATATACTGTACTGTACTGCTACCAAAAAAGCTGTCAGCGGCAATGCGCGCTGCTGCTGTTCCGCCCTGTCGGGGTTGACCCGTTGAATGCTACAATGCTTGCCGCCGCCCCCTGAAAAACGCCGTTGAGTGCCGATGCAACCATCCTGTCGTCATCGTGTTGAAAAAGTTTTGTGTAAACAAACACCAAGATGCAAGAAAAAACAAGAACGTCCCGAGGGAGGCTCTCAAGATCTCTATGCCCGCCCCCCAAGGCCTGCCCAGTCGGTGTGCTCATGCCAGTCCCTTCTGACTGTGGCTCCTTGTCTCGTCCATCTCCTTCCAGATGTACTCATTGAAATCATCCGCGTTGTCGAGATACAGGTGATGGCCCGCCTTCTGCACGACAATCACCCTCGCCGAGCCATTCTCCCTCCGCTTCTCCTCGGCCGTGCCCTCAAGCAGCGCTCGCCTCTTTGCTGCCTTGAGTTTCTCCTCGGACGCCAGACCGCCAGCGACGTCCATCCAGTCGTTCTCGCCGTACATCATGACGATGGGGATACCGGTCTCCTTAATCTTTTGCCCGTTCTTCTCCACCGTCTGCCGGCCGACGCCCTCGATGCGGTCGATGATGGGGCTGCGTGCGTACGCCCCGGGCGCGAGGATGTATGGTAGCGCGTACTCGCCGCTGCCCTTCTGCCGAAACACCGAAAATGCATAGTCGTGCAGAGAAAGCGCCTCGGCCGTCGGCAGGTGGTTGAAGCGGCGTGACGTCCAGCCCGAAACGATGCGAGGACCCAATGGGCCACTGAACCGCACCACACTAAAGGGGGACACGTTAGCATCCCAAAGCCAGGCGAACCAGCCGGGAAGCGGTCGCTTGGGAGCATTGCTCGAGTTTGTCGCCGTCGCGCTCTTGACGCTCGCGTTGGCATGGTTGTGCGTGTCGTTGACGACGCTTTCTTGGTCCTGCGTAAACTCGTTCTCGAGCGTTGACGAACCCGGCTCCGGCATGGCTTCGTTGACAGCATAGGGATCCGAGGGCACACCGACGGGGGATGCGAGAATGAGCTTCTTCAAGTGGCCGGGGTATTTGAGGGCATACGCCACAGAAAGGTAGCCGCCCAGGGAGTGACCGATGAGGGTAAACTTGTCGATATTCCTGGCTTTCCTCCACTCCTCCAGTGCATCGACGAACCAGGCCTCCGCCTCGTCAATCTTGCCCTGCTTATCTTTGGCGTGCATCTTGAAGGGTGGCCTGGTCGAATTACCCATGCCGAGCATATCTAGCGCGTACAGTTTCCAGCCTTTGCGTCGTGACAGGGGCTCGAAGTTCTTGTAGTAGAAACCCAGTCCGGCGCCGTAGCCATGCAGCATGACGAGGTTCTCCTCGACCTTTTCGCCAACACGCTCGACGGAGTATTCGTTGAGGGCACGGTTCTGACCCGAGAGGTTCACCATCTGGGTCTTCCAAACGCGGGGTCCGAAAGGGTCGGACTGATCGGCGGGATCGATGGTGGCATGCTCGCGGGCGTCCTTGAGGTAAGGGATGTGGGCAAGGACGTTCCGTTCGGCGGTCGAGGGGCTGATACTGGACCACTGCAACTTTGTTAGAAACCGTTTGATCTTGACGTTCACATACAGCTCGGTGTGCGACGCAACACTGGTGGCGATCGACGTACCCATTGGTAGGCAGCTTCTTTGTAGCCCAGAGGAAAGTAGGCAAAGTTGGGACGCGACGGCTTGGCCTTGTCGTCGACCGTCTTCTGCTGTGCCGTTGCCATCGTCTGGTGGGTTCTCCTTTGAATCTTTCTCTGTTGTGCGAGTTCGTCGATGGTGGGGGCGCGAATGGTTGAGGTACTCGTAGTTGTCGTTCCGACGATGGACGAGGCGGCAGCGAAAGTAAGTCGCGACCCGTGCACGACGGCAGATGCTGAATGATGCTGTATCATACCGGGTGGCGAGCGAGGCGGGAGGGCGCAACGGGGTACTTGTAGGTGAGGAGAGCGGATTCCGACTCGGAGACGGGGGCTGCGGACAAAACGGGGGACCGGGCTTGACGGTCGTGCCAGACCGATATGCGACAGAATGCGCGAGACAGGGAGAGGCAGTACGACAATGCGCTCAGTAAGCACTGGCACGAATGCGGATGCGACGAATGGGACGGCAGGTTTGGTCCAGTAGAACCCTGCCAACAAGGGCGTTGACTCTCGCACTCGGATTTAGATAGCAGTGGTGACGCACTGGATTGCTTCCTGGGGGGGCCAGAAGATGTGACTTGAGGTGGCCCTGACGATCTGGGTGGATGTACTTAAGCAGCCGGAGTTTGGGGGGGCGCGTCCGGTTGGGCGGGCTTTTGAGATGGTCCGTATCAGTCTTGTATACAGGGGGAAAAAGTAACCGAGCGTTGCGGAGTTTGCGGTTGGGTTGCCGGAGATGGCTTGCTCGAAGGGGTGAGATATGTATAGGAGTGTAAAGGAAGTCAACGTCGGACGCAGAAAGTATCGAGCCGCGAAAGAGAGAGGAGGAGAAAACACAAAAGCCAGGTTGCCATTGGGACATGGGAGGCGAGGCAACCACGCGCACTTACACGGTTTTCGGCTATGTTGAGCTTTCGTTGAGGATAGCGGTCAGATGCGCAGATTTACAGGGGGGGGTTAGAGGGGCAAGAGCGGCTAATGCGGGCCAGACACGGCCCCATAGTACGATACCTGCTGTATGTGGCTGCCTGTACCTGGAGCGTTCTTTCCCTCTCAACGATATTGCCCCGATAGTTGCCTCCTCTGGTTTATCGGCTAGCGCTGTTGCCAAGGTCATTCCAGGCCACAGCATCGGGAAAGATCGCCCAACATGACGCAGTTGGGCGGTGGGCAGTGGGCAGGCATCTCCAACCAGCACCTGCGACCAGCTGGCCGAGCAAAATCCAGTGAGACAAGGCGGGCTCCCGCGGGCCTGGAGCTTCCCAGCTGACTGACATCTGATCCTGGATCCAACCCAACCCACCATCTCCAAACTCCAACACCGACACCAGACATCCGCATTCATCAACGTCACAGAATCAACGCCCCCAGATGCCTCAATCTAGCCGTAGCTGATCCAATGCCGAGTGTCAGCTCACTGCATTGAAAAAAATAAAGCTCGCCTGCCAATTTCGGCTCGACGTTGGTCGTCCCGAGACCGCCCCCACAATCTCCATTTCCCTCCCTCTCGACAAGTCCTCGAGAAGCCCCGGCACACCTCTTCACATGGCCGACGACGTCGATTCGGTCGTCAAGGGAGCCCCTGCGCCTGGAAAGCATGCATCCGATAATGTCGGGGGCACGAGCGGTGTCACGACCAACACTGGCAAGCACGGCGACCCGCTGAGCCACACCCCGAGCTCCCCCTCCATGATCTACCTCAACCTCCTCGTCCTCGAAGCTTCCCTACGCGCCCAGTACCTCGAGCTGCGTGCTCGACGCCGCCACCATACCTTCTTCTTTGCCATACTGTCACTGTGGATCGGCGGATTCGGCTATGCCCTGTTCTTTGCGCCACGCGAGGACGGTGTTGGCGTAGGAGGGTCTGTGTACTGGGGTGTTGAGACGATTGAGAAGCTCTGCTTTATGGGAGGCATCATGACCGCTATTCTGGTTTGGGCCACCGGTATCTGGGATCGCGGTATCCGCTGGCCCAGACGCTGGTTCGCCATTTCTAATCGTGGCCTCCGCGGCTTCAATGCGAAGCTCGTCATCATACGAAGGCCTCTGTGGGCCGAAGTTGGCTCTACTGTCGGCTTCTTCCTGACCTATGGTCTTTTCTCCCACACGGCCAGTTCGTCTTATCGCTACATCGATCCATCAATTCTGCGTGCCGTCGAGAAGGAGCTTCGCCTCACAACCGAGAAGCATCCCGCCCTGCCCATCCTTACCGAAGACGAGGAGAAGGGCGGTCACGAAGAAGACCTTGCCCCGGGAGGCGACTACGTCAAGCTGTTGCTGCTCGCCAAACCTTTCACGCCAACATTCCGAGAGAACTGGGAGCTGTACCGCACCGAATACTGGGAAAAGGAGAACGAGCGCCGCGCCCTCATCCTGAAAAAATTGAAGGAGCATGAGCGACGACTGGCTAAGGAGACCTGGGGCATATTTTGGTGGTTGCCTTGGCATCGTACGGATACTGGCCGCCCACGCTCCTCGACAACCCTTCAAAGCCGGAATCGCGATCAGGATCATGACCCCGAGAAGCTCCATCCTCGAACTGCAGCCCTTGAGAAGCAGCACCGGCGCCGCGGTAGTAGCGTGCGCCGGCGCAGCTCGACCAGCTCTTCTCGCAGCCCTCTCCCGGCCGATGGCGAGGATGCACCCGTCAGTCGCAAAGCCAGCACGGCCTCTAATGCTTCGGACAAGAAGAGACGGAACAAGCTTTCGACGAGCTCTAAGCCCAAGCGACCCAACGTGGAATCGAGGTCGGTGACACCGGACATCCCATCACCCCTAGCACGGGAGAGCAGCATTGCTAGCGACGTGACATCATCGGATGTGGGAGGAGAGCGGATGCTGCGAAGCTCGTCGTCCAAGTCCAGCGTGGGCACGGGCCGGGATTCCAAATTGAGCGAAGCGTGACGAATGACAATTGACGAGTCTCCAAGAGACGATTGTATGAAGCTTCATTCCCTCCGTGCGTGTCGAAAGTCTTCCCAACTTTGATGAATCCGAACCGAGAAGCGCTTCTGCCAGTTGGGCCTGGGAGACATCAAGCTGACGGCGTTACTGCCACGTTTTCTCCACTTGTCGCCGTGCTAGTCAGGTACCGTGGCGCTGCGTCACGAATCTCGGTATCGGATCATACTCTGTGGGTTGCCCGTAATCCCCAAGACACTCGGCAGCAGGCGCCGAGCCCGACACACCGGGTCTCACGGCCTGGCGACTCTCATGCTCTCATCTTGCGCTACTCGTGACGCGTCACCGCCATCCCATTCAACCCATTTGAGGCGAGCCTTCTCATACTATAGTGTTGCCAGAAACGTGGCTCGCTGCCAAGCCAGTGACGTCCTTCCAGGTTCGATCCCCGTTACTACTAGTTCCCATTCAGTCCACAATCGGCAACCCCGGCCTGCTGCAGCCCAGCCAGGTAGTTGTTCAATCTATGTATGGGAACCCTGCTTTGACATCATTGGGGTCTGTAGTCATTGCGCGTCTTCCCCCGCCTCACGCTTCCAGCCTCATGCCGTCGGGGAAAAGATGGTCTGCGAAGAAAGCCGGGCGCGGTTTGCCAAGATGGCGATGCCTGCAGTTCCTCATATACCACGCCCTTGCCCTCACCATTCCCATTCCCAATGACTGTGCTGTAATATCCCGGAAATTGCCCCCATTTGTATGCACGACTCTTCGCGGCGCAGACATACAAACGCCCTAGTTTCCTCGATTGGAGCATCAATAGCAAGCAGAACTTTGAGATAGCATGCCGGCGGCCGTTTCACAGGAAGCGGGCATCAGTGATGAGCTGGTGAAGCACTGCACGGCGCCTGACAGTGTCACGACGCTGCTGGCCGAGGACCCCTCGCTGACGCCAGGTGATGCATGGAAAAGGCTATATGGGGCAAAGGCGAAGCGGCGTGAGCAGAAGGAAAATGAGGTAAGCGGGCCGTTGCCGGCGGTGGATGAGTTGACTGGCCTGGAGCGCATCGCGGCGTGTGGAAAATGGGGAGGCGCAAAGCCGAGCGAGCTGTTCCTGAGGGTAAGGCCACGCCGCTGTCCTCCGAATTGTGTCGATGAGATTGCACTTCTGACCGAATGCATTAGATGTATGATGCAGCCCTTGAATCGATTGATGGCGATCTTGAGCAGGCTGTCGTCAGCCCTTCGCTCATGGGAAGCTGCGGCACGGTGCCCCTGACCATCATCTCGACGTAGGCTCCCCTCCCCCCCTCTGCCCGAGTTGCGATTCGCGTATGCTTACCACGATGATAGTATACCAGACATCGCCCGCCACATGTCGAACCTCATTGTGCGCGCAGAAAAGGAGGTCTTCCTCGCAACAAACTACTGGATCAGCAGCGTCGCCGTAACCTTCATCACCAACGCCATCCGCGAGCTTGACCGTCGTGCCGGCGCCCGCGGCGTCAAGGTCGTTGTCAAGATCATTTACGACCGTGGCGCCGTCAAGCAGGTATACACGCCGCACTACGACGTGGGCGAGAAGGAGTTCACTGATCCGCAGGTGGCGCTGCCGCGGCGCGCGGACATCCCCAACATTGACCTGCAGGTTCTCAATTATCACAAGCCCATGCTTGGGACCTTTCACTCCAAGTTCATGATCGTGGACCGAAGGATCGGACTGGTGCAGAGCAACAACATCCAGGACAATGCCAACCTGGAAATGGCGATACAGGTCGAGGGGGCTCTTGTCGATTCGTTGTACGACATGGCGCTCATTACGTGGGATATGAATCTTGGCCAGGGAATGCCGATGATCAACTCGGCAGCGGTGGCAGATGAGAACAACATGCCCAGCTGGACGGAGGAGTGGGATGATCAGTTCACAGACGAGGGCAGATTGAGGGGATTCGACGCTGTCGTCGACCCGGCGAAGATGATTTGGAAGCAGCAATTTGGGAAGCCGGACGACTTGATGAACGAAGGGCGGACGAATGAACACTCCGCGAATGGCCTCCATGGAGTCGACGAAACGGCCCCGCCCGGACTCAACGGCGCGGACAGGACGCCAGATGGTTCTCGAAAGGGCCCCAGCACTAGGCTCTCCAACGAGCTCCCCGACGGCTCCTCGGCCGCTTTGACCGATGACAGTTCACGGTCCAGGACCCCAGAACAGAAGAATCGCGACGTCCCCGAGCACACCCACGACTCACCTCACTATGACAGCTCTCTACCCGCCGAAATCGTCCGCCTCCAAACGTCTCTTCGGCCCTCTCCCTCCGAGGACATCTACGCCCCGATCACTCGGCACCTGAACCACACCAACGCCGCCGCCTACACCGTCCCACCTCGCCTCCATCCCGCCCGTTTTCCTCCCTCAGAGCAGCCGACCCCCTACACCCCTCACCCTCGTCACTCCCCCGTGCCCATGGCCCTCGTCAACCGGCCGCCCCACGGCTCGCCAGACTCGAGCTCTCTCTCGAACCCACAGAACGCCGCCTGGCTCGCAGCCCTCGCACACGCCCGCTCCTCCGTCTTCATCCAGTCCCCGACCCTCAACGCCTCCCCCCTGCTCCCGGCTCTCCTCGCCGCCTGCGAGCGCGGCGTCCACGTCCACGCCTACATCTGCCTCGGCTACAACGACGCCGGCGAGCTCCTGCCCCTGCAGGGCGGCCACAACGAAGCCGTCGCCCACCGCCTGCACGCCCAGCTGTCCGACGACGCGCGGCCGCGGCTGCACTACCACTGGTACGTCGCCAAGGACCACGCCGCGCCGGTGCCGCACGGCCTCGGCGCGCGGGCGTGCCACATCAAGCTCCTCATCGCCGACGAGCGCGTCGGCGTCGTGGGCAGCGGGAACCAGGACACGCAGAGCTGGGCCCACAGCCAGGAGGTCAACGTCATGGTTGACTCGCCCGACATTTGCCGCTCGTGGATCGATGCTCTGAGGAGGAACCAGAACACGGCCTTGTTCGGCCGGCTGCAGAGCGATGGCATTTGGAGGGACGACAGGGGTGACGAGGCCGAGGGCGCCATGGGCGTGGATGCTGGACGGTTCGCATGGGCCAAGGGCATTATGGGCGCTGTCAAGAGGGTACAGGGCAAGGGAGGATTCGGTTAACGTGTGTGTTGATCTGAGAATGAGCATGGGTACACAAGCATTCACTGCCAAGAATGGAAAGGTTGCCATGTCACGGCGGTGATCAGATGGCACGCAGCGTCTGAGAGGTCATCCCTATTCACCGCGAGCAGTCGTCGGCACGCTCGCTAATAATGTACACTTAGCCAAGCCAAGTCTGGTGAAGTAACAACAAGGAAAGGAAAGAAGTTTAAAAACAGACAAGCAAAGTAAACAAGAGCCGCTGGCTAGAGCGACATGTGCTGTGGTCGGTGTCATACCATGTCCTGTCGGGTCGTACCAGTCCCATGCTGCCTCCCTCCTCCCCCCGCCTCGCATGCAATTCTAGTGCTGCTACCTTTTCTTGTCTTCCAAGGGTATCTCCTCTCCGGTTCTCTGCTTCCCAACAACGCCCTTGAGCACCTGAAGCTTTTCCTCTGTTACACGGATCGCCTCCTGGATCTCGCGTTCATCCATGCGCTCCTCACGTATTTTTTCCTCCACTGTACGTGGCTCGATCGCCCGCTTGCGCGTCGGCATTGATCCGTCATGCAATCGCTCGAGCCCCACGCGTTCTTCGAGCCAGTCCCACAACTCTGTCTCTTCCCGGCGCCACATTTCCTCGTATGCGGCCACCCTGTCAGGATATCCGTAGAACCCGACTTCGCGCCGTGCGCCCTGGCCTGGGAATCCGAACCATGCCGCCACAAGCAGTCCGACGAGGAGACCGTACGTAACGTTGCCCGTCATGAGTGGCTTCAGCAAGTCGGTAATCGGACCCAGTATGGGGCGCAGCGGCTCGAGCAACCCCCAGGTCTCCGGGGGTGCGCTCTTGGCATGGCTCTTATCCTCGCCCCCCGCACCCGACTGCAGGTTGCGGTTCTTGCGGCCCTTCTTCTTCTTTCCGGAGCCTGTATTGCCGGTCCCGGAACGCGGCCTCGAGGACACGGCAGCCTTGATGCTCGCCAAGAGGTCGCTGACATAGGTTGTTTGGCCCTCATTGGCACCGCTCGTGATGGGGCCTACGCGTGTTAATTAGTGTTCAAGTGGCAGCTTGTGGAACAACATACCTTTGAGCCAACTCTTGCCGGTCCACTCCAGGGTGCAGTTGACCTGGACCCTGGTTGAGTTGTTCTCGGCCCAAGACAGGCAGTACTTCGTCTTGACAATAAAGGCATTTCCACTCGGCACATCTGGGGTCTGGGTCGAGCAGGTAATGTTGACTGCTTTTTCCAAATCAATGTGGTCAATCAACTCAGACACGATACACTTGGTCTTGCTTGGGCCGATGGAGCCGCCAAGTGGCTTCATGTAGGAGTAGGTCCGCGTCATGTTGTCCGAGCTCAACCCCTTTCTGTCCTCCATTTGGAGATCCCAGCACTTGGCCTCGTTGACAAGCCACTTGGACATGAAAGTGACTGACGCAGGCCCAAACAAAAGATTGTACACTTTGCCCAGAGGGGCGGGAACAACGTCGTCTCCCACGATCTTTTCGTAGTGAGATGCCGCGTCACCGCACTCGGTAGGGGCATGGGTCGCAGGACCCGGGAAGTCGTCGGCGGGAATAGGTGGACCGACAGTGTTGACGAGATCGGAAGGCGCGCCGTTAAGCACCGTCGCACCAGAGGCCTTGCGTCCGATGACCTTATCGTGGTCCGACTCGGCTCCAGGTTCTTGGGGCTGCGATGGCTCGACCATGTCCTCTTCATCATCTTCGTCGTAGATGTCATCACCATCTTCGCTCTCGTCATCCGAACCAGACATGCTCTGGTCGTCCAACTGGTCGTGAGCCCCCTCGATTTGGGAACCCTCATCGCCAACATCAACCTTTTCTGTTTTGTCGCCTCCGGTCCCCTCAAGCTGCACTCCGTTCAGTGAACTCCTGAGTGTAGGATGTCCCAGTTTCCAAATGTTGACGATGAGATCGTAGGTTGAGTCTCTGCTGGTGAAGCTTGCGAAAATGTGCTTGGCGTGTAATGTCGAGATCATGAGACCATTCTTGAAAACGAGCGCCGTGCTCCTCTTCTCGACGGACACTATCTCGTCGAAGCTCATAACCAGAGTAGTCGACCAGCCCAGAATGTTGCTGCTGAAGCAGAGGTGCCCTTCGGACACGTATAGACGGCCGTGAGCCAGAATCTCTCGCTGCAGCGCACAGCTGTAGTCTTCGATGAGATAGTCGTCATCTGGCACGCTCTTGAACAGCGCATGGAAGTCTCTGTTTCGTTTCTTGCTCGAGACGGCGAAGCCCGTGAGCCTCTGCTGACTGGTGTTAGCTGCCGGATTGCCGAGAGAAGAGTTGGCCGCAGCGATGGCTGCGCCGATGGTTGTCCCGGTCCCTCTTGTTGCGGTTGAGCTTCCTCGGTGGCGACGGCGGCCCAGGGCGCTCCGGACGCTGCCGCTGCGAGTGATGGCTGACTTGTCCTCGTAAAGGCTGGCAGGCGGCGGTGTGCGGTCGCCCAGGCCTCCATTTTCATACAAAGAACGTGGCGCGTTGTTCTGCGCGGGGCGAGCGTCATCAGAGCCATACTCATGGCTTGCGGCCGAGGAAGTGTCGGCGGCTGGTGCTGATTCCGATCTCGCACGGGTCTCTGATCTGACCGACTCAGGAAATTTGGCTGTCATGGGGGTGCCTGAGATGCTCGGAGGGTCCACAATGCCAAGCTGGTTCAGCGTCAACTCGCCGTCGCCGAGCGTCTTGACGGCGGGTTCCTTGTCCATGTTGGCGTCTCTGGAGGGAGAAAGGGGCGGCTCGACTTGGACTTGGTCTTCTTCCGGGAGGTCGGTCTGGTTCGCCGTCAGATTGCTACTCTTCGGTGGCGTCTGGCCACTGTTGTTGTTTTGTAGAGTGTTGCTGAACTGGTTGGCAGCGTTCTGTGCAGCTGAGAGCATAGACGAGAAGAAACCGTTCGAATTCGACGTTGTTGTGGCTGAAGGGCTCTCGGGTGTGGGCGTCAGCGGTGCAAATGTAGTGTTTGACAGTTTGCTGGGACCAGCAGAGCCCGACCTGCTCCTGCGATGTGTGATCAGATTGCCCCAAGGAGTAGGACCGTTTGAAGCATCTGCGCTCTGTTTCGTGGGCGGCGGCGAGTGTAGACCGTTATGGTTCGGGTCGGTCGGCGTAGGCGGGGTGTTGACAATGATTGGACCGGTCTTCTCGTTTGGCGGAGTAGTCGGCGCCGGCACAACGACAGAGATGCGGTTCGAGAGTGTGGAGGCGCGGGAGCGAGACTTGCGTTCGTTAGGGCGAGAGGAAGCGGCAGAAGCAGTTGTTGCTATGCTGTCGGCATCTGGCTCCGTGGTGTTGGACAGATCGGATTGCGATTGCGAGTTCGAAAGGCTTGGCAGGTTTGGCAGGCTCCGGTTCTTGTCGTCGTCCTCGGCAAGGCTCGCAGGCTTCCTCTCGGGACTGTTGCTGGGACTCGGGTTGGCGCTGCCACCGGGACTGGCGGCACTGCCGGCCAGGCTCAAGTTGGACTTTTTGGAGCGAAAGACGTTGGCGAGCTTCTTGCCGACTGGGGAGGGCGATCGCTTGGTGTCTTTTTGGGGCGGCTGCAAGCCTAGTCCAGTCTTACTGCGAGCAGACAGACTGGATCGAGAGTCGGATTCGACCGACTCTGTGCGTTTGGAAAGGGGTGCGGTGGAGGATCGGGACGCCAGGTCGGGCACTGTCTGGTCCAGGCCCTGGGGCTCTGGAATATGGGTAGCTTGTATGATGGGGGACGATGTCGTCAGGTAGCCGATCTGGGAGGGGTGGGTAGAGATTGTTTCGGGGCGGGACTTGAATGATAATGGTGGTTGTGGCTGGGGGGCGATTTGAGGCGAAGCAGAAGTGGAAGCTGGCACGAATGAAGATGCTGGTGCTGGAGGTGATGCAGGTCTGCAGCCGGATGAGAAAATGCCAGGTCAGCCAAGAACGAAACGAAACGGAGGTGGTCGGGGATAGGTGCGTGGTGGTGGTGGGTGGTGGGTGGTGGGTTATGGGCGATGGGGTCATGAATACAGGTCATGAATACAGGTAGCAGACGTCAGTGCACGCGCAGTGCAAGCGCAAGGGCCACAGGGGAAATGCAGTCAGCCTGGGCTAGCTCGCGCCCACTCGCTTCCACCACGTCTCGTCGTCTCGCTTTCCATGGTGCGTTCCAGGGCATGGATGGATGCCTGCAAGGGGCACCAGCGAGGACGGGACGTGGGGAGGAAGCTTCGGAGCCAGCCAGGCGCCGGGATGGTCGCTGCTTCAAGAACGAGGAACCCGAGCCCGTAGCTGACGGCTAGAACATCTTTTGACAGGCCCACTGACGGCGGGCAGAGGGGGGGATCCGAAGATGAAGAAACATGGGTAGAAACAACTTACGAGTCATGATCTGCCCTCACACTTGCTGCACTGTTGCTATTGGGATCATTAGGATGCGCATGGTTGCTGCCACTCTGATCCGCCCTGCTGATCCAGCTATGCCTTTTATCCATGGAGCTGCTGTCGCCGTCGGTGTAGTCGCTGCCCTGATCGCCATCACCGTCTTCAAAATAGAGTGAAGACCTGGAGTCTCGGATCGCCTGGTCGGCTTGTTCATGCCCCTCTTGCTGCTGTCGTCTCTTCCGTCGTCGTCGCTTGGCCACGATGGCTTTGGGAAGCAGTTTGCCCAAGCCGCCGTGGCTCGGGTCAAGGGGCTCCATTGGCTCGCGTTCTGTGAGCGTCCCCGTCTCCAGCGACCCAGAGAACCCGAGGGGTACGGCAGGCGTGGTGTCGGTACGGATTATACGAGATCGGATTCGGGTTGAGCGACGTCGCAGATGCCAACGAAAGCTTGTCGTTCTTCAGGGTTGCGGTGGTCCCTTGGAGTGAAGCAATGTGATGCGCAGTTGAATCTTAAAATCCCTCGACTCGGGGTGTTTGGCCAAAACTGCTTTCCAATTCTCAGAGCTGCCCTGGAATCGTGACCGTCTGCACCATGTCTTTCCTTCCTTCGTGCCCTTGCTGCTGGCTGCCCTTGCTGCGTGCTACCTTCGTTCCTTCCCGCTTCCAGATGCCAATGCAGGCCTGGAGACAGAAGGAGCGTCATCATCGCACCAAACTGGGCAGTGGCTGCGGAGCTTCTGCTCCACATTCGCATGCCGTTGGAAGGCGCTACCCCAATAAGAGTGACACATGTACCACAAAGTCCAGTGACGCCACGAGGCGCTCAAGAGACACAGCGTGCTACTGGGTGAAATGGGAACGCCCCCATTCGAGAGATCGCCGATTCGCCTTCCACATCGACTCTTGCGCCGCGTTGGACGAGTCCAATTCATCAACTCCTCCAACGACTACATGGAATCCTCCGCTTTCTCTGTCTCCTCGGCCCCGAACTTCCCCCAAAGCCGTCCGAGCCGGCGCGGCATAAAGAGCCTGGGTCATGCGTGGTCATCCACCATTGTCCAACAGGCGAGAATCGGTTGGGCAATTGGCAACCGCCGTCACACTGGACTAGCGATTCAAAATCGCGCCGCTAGTGCACGACAAAAATGGTTGCCTGTCCATGGCCTTCACGATCGAGTACACCATCGCCTTCATGATGGAGGCTACCCCTGAACCTTCTTCAACAACCATCGAAAGGACGGGTCCTCGGGTTTCACAAACCTTGACCAACATGCAGGCAGCACTTCTAGGTGCAATTCAAACGCTAACCCCCTGGTATCATGCAACACAAACAAAGCCGCCAGGCACCCGCCATTACCACACGACACCAGCGCACGGCCGCAACGTTGCTTTCCGCGCACCCACCAGTGCTGGTCTATCGCTCGTCCTCCTCTTCAATACCTTTGCCCTTGTCATCGTCTCGTCGCCAAGTCCCCGCTCCCGTTACCGTCGGCCGCCGCTTTCGTGCCGATGCGCGCCGGGAAGACACACGTCGGAGACTCAGCGGGATCTCTGCCTCGCCCTCCACTGCCGTCTCCAGGCTGTCTGAACGCGCTCGACTGCCTCTGGTCCAGGTCCTATGCAGGTGTAGGCCTGTGTCTCCGCGCTCTGCTGCAGCCTGCCGACCTGTGGACATCGCCGTATCGTGTCTCTGCAGTCCGTGATCGAATCTCTGGGAACCGGTATCTGGCCGGGCCGTGTCTGGCCTGGACAGACCCGTATCTGGCCTCTGTCCGACCTCTGCTGTTGCCTGTCCCGTGTTCTGTCTGGCCAGCCCGGGCAGCCCCGTTCCAGGCCTCTTGATCCTTGTCCCCGACCTCCGTGACTCGGTCTTAGTCAAGGACGCGCCTGCTGCCGCGTCGTCTTCATCGACCGGTACCTCTCTCGTCTTGACGTTCTTCGCATATTCCTTGAACGTCGGCTTCTCCAACATGCCGCTTCTGAACGCGTTGACTCCCACTAGCAACTTTGCTAATTCCACCAACTCTTCAAGGTACTCAATAATCTCCATCAGCCCCGCTGCGTTTGCATTCCAGCTGAGGAACTTGTGTTGCGTCACTACTCGTGCCGTGCGCTCGTCCTCGCTGAGTACCCTCTCGGGACCTTGCATGCTTGCCATGTAATTCCGCATCCCGCCCTTCCCCGCCCCGCCGGCAGCAGTGGCCATCTCGCTGTGTTGTGCAGCCTTGTCGGTGAGAGCCTGCCGGACACGGTTTATGAGGCGTAGCATCGCCAGGCGTGCCGAAGGGATGAATTGCGGCAGCGGCATGCGCGTCGTCAGCGCCTGGTTCACGACGAAGAGAGCGATGGCGATGGAGGCCGCCACAGCGCGACGGTAAGCGTGTACTTCGGCGTTGAGCTCCTCCAGGACCGAGCTGCCATAGACGCGCCGCAGCTGGAGCATGTTGTCCATTCGGTCGACAATCTGATGCAGGACGTAGATGATCTCCCGGTAAATTGGATGCAGCTGCCGAAAGCTGCCCTTGAGTCGTGGCTCCGTCAGGCAGAACGGCAGAAATGTCTCTGCAGCCGATAATGCGCCCTGTGCCTTCTCCCGAGACCGCTCGAAGCGCTGCTGAACCTTGTCTGAGCGCAACTGAAGGTTCTTTGGGTTGTCAACGCCTACGGCGATGGCTGTCTGCATGCTGCTCATCTGCTTGATCGAGGTTGAGAGGGACTCTACCATCCTGTCGCGAGCTCTGGCGGGGTAAAGAATGAGCTCCACGAGGAGACCAACCGAACAGCCGATGAAGAAGGTCACTAATCGTGTGTAGAGGTTCACGTGTGACACGGTGTTTTCATTGACGGTTGCTATAGATCGTGAGCAGGTCAACATAGCTGACTTCGGCAAGGGAAACATACTTAAAGCGACAGCCGTCATGGAGGAGATTGCCACCATGCCCGTCTTGACGTATTTCGTGCCGAGCTGGATGTATACAGATGGCACGACTCCGATGACCAGAATAACTACCAGGGGCGCTCTGTGGCTGCCACCGGCTACGCACGCCGCATATCCCATTACACAACCGAAGGTGACACCTACCAATCTGAGGATGAAGACGAAAAACGATGTGCCGATAACGACCTCGAAGATCAGGATGAGTTGCAGGGGCGCCCAGACACCCCGAACCTTCGCGTACCACTCGTGCCACGACGGGATGAAGCCCGGCCAGCTGATGATGAAAAAGGCGATGGCAAGCTTGATCGCATAAATGGCATCGTCCGATCTCTGGAGTGACTCGTAGACGTCGGCCACGCGCGCCCGGATGCGGCTGATGATGCCTCCGGACGCTGCGGCACGCCGCCTTTCCTTCTTCTTCCTCTTCACCTCGTCATTTGTTGTCGGCGGAGTCGGAAATGGCGGCTTTGCGTGTTGAAAGCTCGCTTCCAGTACGTTTGGCACACTCTCCACGTCAGCTCTCTGCCGTGCGAGAGGCCTGTCGAGCTCCTCGACAGTGCCTTCTTCATCCATCCTACTCTCCTCCTTGGGTGTAGGAATTCGCCCCGACCGGCCCTTCTTGCGCATCGTCTGCGGCAGAACCATGGCATCCCTCTCGCCGCCGGTAGACAGCCACTGTCGCCAACCAAAGTATTCGGGAAAGTGGATGCTGATCCTGTGCCGCCTATGGCGCTTCTCGACGAGGAGACGAGCGTAGCGCAGCAGCTGCAGCATGTGCACGGCCGACTGCCGCAGGCCCAGCAGGAAGGACGATACGAGAAACGTCTCCATGCGAGGCATGATATCGGTCTCTCCGTTCTTGGTCGTGGTCGCGCGCTCGAGCTCCTCCGTGGAGCAAAAGTCGTAGATGGCAATGGCGTCCATGAAGGCGTCAATGTGGATGTCCATCTCTTCGAGGATGATCCTCTTGGGCGTCGGCATGCCCGTCTTCAGCTTCGGAAGGCCGTAGCAGTACGCTAGGCTCGTCGTCACCGTCAGGGCGGCCTGCCGCAGCGCCTCGGTAAAGTCCTTGGTCGGCAGCTGGATGCGCTTGATGATGGCTTCGAGAACCTCGGGATCGCCTGCTTCCAGCTCGCGCAGCGGCTTGACGGATTCCAATGCGTCGAGAGGATCTTCCTCGGCCGGCGTCGTCGGGTTTCTGAACTTTCTAGGGCCCAGAAGCTCTTCGAGGGCCGAGGCGCGCTGGAGCGGCCGCACGAATGGATCCTCGTCCTCGGTATCGGTGGCATCGTCGGGTTCGCCGTCGCCTAGGAGGACAAATTTGTTCTCGCACGCGCCGATCAACATGACGGCATTGTGTACGAGACCAGGCATGGCTTTCGTGGTGATGGGTTTGAGGCTGGAGGGCGGCAGGGGGCCGATGGCAATCTCGAGGTTGACCTCGGACTGCCCAGCGCGGCAGCGCTGCAGGCCTGACCGCAGCGCAGCTTTGCTGGCCGTCAGCGCGGCCAGGCCAATGTGTTGGGCCGGGGCGCTGATGACGGGCGCTCTCGATCCGGGTGTGGACAAGGGATTCCGTAATCCGGACCAAAGATGGTGATACCAAGGTCGTTTCGCGCTCGAACCAACTAATGTTTTCGTGGTGCAGGCCGTGTTCGGCGAGGCTTCGGCCGGGTGGTTACTCCGGGGTTCGTCTGGGCCATCCCCAGGGCTGAGGAACCAGTTTGTAGAGCGCGTCACGGCCAGCGTCGTCTGATCAATGGCATCGATGGTGGCGTGGGCGAGGAAGTCGTTGGAAGGCTCCGGAAAGATGGAAAGATTGATCGTAAAAGTGACCACCATTCCTATCAAAATGGGATAGGCAACATACGTGACGATGGTGCTCGTGAGCGCCCGCCACGGGCCCATGAGGATGATGGTGGAGGAAGTTAGGTGAAAGAGAACGTAGACGATCAACCTCGGGCTGGACGAGCGAAGATATCCGTGATGAAGAACGGCACATAACAGAAAGAGAGCTCGAATAGCGAACGCGGCCTGGAGGTTGTCATCGACGGCCCGGCTCGATAACCAGAGACCGAGCGAGCCCCACGCCGTTCCCATTGTTGCGCCGACAAGGGTCAGGAGTAGCCCCTCGACCATGGCGCCCATTCGTTGGCCCGGGTTGGCGAAGACGGTTGTCAAGGGGGCCAGAAAAGTAGTGCCGGGGAAGAGGACAACAACCTCGGGGATCAGGACAATGATGATGGTGAGAGTCGTCGCTATGGAATACTTGACGACGCGCCGCCATAGATTGTTGCTTCGGAGGTTGGTCCATGTCGCAGCGGACCAGGCGCGTGACTTGAGAAAGCCGGAATGAAGCCATCGCGGTCTGTGTCCATGTCGCAGTCCTTTTGCAGGCGCCGCCTCGGCTTCAGCCATATCCGTTGCTGAATTGGCCAACGCTGTACGTTGAGCCACGGAGGCAAGTGGCTTCCTACAGACCGTGGATGTGCTTCAGACAGTAAATCGATAGATGCGGTTGCTGGAAATTGAGAATCACGATCCCGAGGTATGCAAATTCGACCCCCATGACTCCATGGCTTTGATCTGAATATGGTGGAAGTCTAAGTCTTGGTGGGATGAAGAATGGGGGCAGGAATATTCGGCAGCGTTGGGCACATCGTTCGCGGGCCGGCAAGAAGATGTCGAATGTTAGGTCGCAAGTGGCAGGCAGACGTGGATCTGGAATGAAGTGAAGTCATCTGCCAAGGTGAGTACATGTAGCATTAACGGGGGCGCGCGAGTCGCGTGTTCTGGAAACCGGGTCCGGTTCCGGGGGAGTTGATCCAAGGAAGGACCCAAGAGAAGAGAGAGAGATCCTTGGAGGGATTCAAGGTCAACATGGCCAAGATAAGTGCCCGGCACTAGTGGACACAGACTGAATAGCAAGGACTGGGGCCAGACAAGGCTCTGACATGTGTCGTTCATGGGTCATTCGGTGGTAGCATGTCACCATGTTGATGAATGTCACGGTGGCTACCATCTTGATCGACTGAGATGACGGATATGTCATGCATAGAATGCATGAGACATGCTTAAGACATGCTTAAGACATGCTTGACAGGTCTCATGCAGACGAAGAAGTCTCTGTAGCACCTACCCAACACGAAAAGCGAGCTGTCCGAGCGAGTTGGACCAAGCTCACAGGTCCATATTGGGCATTCATCATTGTTTGCAAGCCGTAGCCTCGACTTGGGTACCGAGAAGATGCAGATCCTTGACTTCTGATACTGGTCATCCCAGCAGGGGACCTAAATAGTCGCCTGATAGACGAGAGAGCAACATGGTTGTGAGAACTTTGCTTGTTCAGCAGCCTGTGTGTGCAGGCATTCCCTAACTACCCAGGTACCTAGGTCGGTAGGTACCTACCCTACAGGTATCAAGGACTGTCCGGGCAGACACAGTGGGGTACACAGCATCCTTTGGTGCCACTGATCCCCGCACTCAGGTCGACCACCTGAACCTCCAGGCGCCGTCGATTGCTCTCTAGCCACAGCACTCCCACTCCCCACTTGAAAGTGTCTGGGGCGATTAGATAACGCCCGGGCCTGCTGCCGTCAATCCGTCTGCCTTGCGATCGTCTGCCTGCCACCTTTGACTCTGCCATACACTACACTCTTCAGACTTGACCTTCAGGCAACAGCTTACTTATTTCTGCCTTTTTTCCAGACATTCGCCCTTGATCGAACACATACATCTGCATCTCAAACCGCTCCAGACGGCTGCCGCCCATCATGCCTCCCCCTCCTGCGTCCTTAATCGTAAGTGACCCCGCGTTGATCCCCCGCCACTGCAAATGACGTAGACCCCGCTAACGACGCAACTCGCGCGCGCGCCATCCAGACCAAACTCAAGGTCCAGCTCAAGCTGGCTATCGCCCGCCTGCGCATGGTCCAGCAGCGCGATGAGGCCTTGGGCAAGACACAGCGCCGCGCCATGGCCCAGCTCCTCGAGGTCGGCAAGGTCGAGAGCGCCCGCATCCGCGTCGAGAATATCATCCGGTCCGACATCACCAACGAGCTGCACGAGCTCCTCGAGTTGTACTGCGAGCTGCTCATCGCCCGCGCCGGCCTGCTCGAGGGCTCGACGTGCGACCCCGGTCTCGAGGAGGCCATCAAGAGCATCATGTACGCCGCGCCCAAGACGGAGATCAAGGAGCTGCAGGTCGTGCGGACGTTGCTCGCCGAAAAGTACGGCAAGGAGTTTGTCATGTCGGCCATGGAGAACTCGGACGGCAAGGTGGCGCCAAACATTGTGAAGAAGCTGAGCGTGACGCCGCCGCGGGAGGAGCTCGTCGTGGGATACCTCGAGGAGATTGCGCGAGCATACAACGTCGATTGGCCCAAGCGCCAACAGCTCGGCGAGGCGCCAGACCTGCTCGACGACGACGACGACGCTGACGGCCCCGGGGAGGATGGCGAAGGCGGTGGAGGCGGCGGTCAGAAGGTTCTTGCGGAGCCGGATCTCAAGGCCGAGAAGGAGCAGGAGATGCTGAGCAAGGCCACTCCGCCAAGGACGATCGGGGGCCCGAGCAGTCCTTTGACGGTCAATCCGCCCAAAATGACAACTGACAATGTCCATCCGCAGGTCAAGGTCAGCTCGCTGAACCTGAAACCGAACCAAAAGATGGCCAACGCACAGAAGAAGACGGACTCCAATGGACCTGGTGGCGCGGTACCCGACATTGCTGAGCTCGAAAGGAGGTTCGCCGCCTTGAAAAAGCTGTAGCATTGAACATGTCGATGATGGTGTTTTCGGTTCAATGGGCTGGCTCTTGGGTTTGGATGCTTCATATTTAGCGAGCATATATTTTGTTATTTTGTTGAAAGCTGGTCGAGGACCTGTTTGTCGTTGCCGAATGGACCGACCTATGTCTGATGTGACTGACTAGCTTACCAAGACGTGCACTTTGCATCGCTGTGCTTCACAATCATGATTTGCACTCTCCGAACCTTGGAAAACATTCCCTTACTTCGGAATAATACCAAGGCAGGCGTCACTGCAGCATACTACCTGTTTATGCCCATATGAAAGGAGTTGGTGGCTGATCAACTAGTCAGCGCTAGTCGTCTATTGTCCTATTGTTCCCTTCAGCCCTCCTGCTGCTCCTTGCATCCGAGCCTTGGAACAAAGGCAGGCACGATCAATCTCCTACGTATAAAGAGCAACAGCCAGTAATTCATAACATGTTTTGTATTGTAGGTCATCACCAGACATTGGTGGTCTCCTTACCCATAAGCACGCTTCGTGAGAGCTCGTCCAACAACGACGCCGCGATTTTTTCACTCCCCTTGTTGGAACTCCCACGAGGCGTCCCGCTGTGACTGTTTCGACCTCAAAGCAGGAAGAACAATCACGCCGCGGCTATGGACGATAGCGATTTGGCCAAGCTCGGACTTCCCGGCCTGGAGTATATCAGACATGCTCCTCAAGGTGATTTTCAAAATCAGCTACGGCGTCAATTCGAGAATGGGACATCGGACGAAGATGCCATCCTAGTGGGCGCGGCCGAATGGATGGCGGAACAGGTGCCGCACCTTACTCTCGTCAACCACAAGAGCAACTCTCCCGTTATTCGAAAGTGGTGTGGTTTTCTTGCCAGTCTAGGCTGTCCCAAAAACAAGGTCTTGGATCACTTTACCCGATCGAAGAAAATCAGAACATACCGTGGAGATGGCAAACCGGCAACCGAGTCTAAGTTTTGGAACTTCGCGAAGCGACTGATGGACATCACGTACGATGGCAAAAGAGCAAAAGGCGTCCGAAGGAATAAGCCAGTTTGCCACCCCGTTCTTCAAAATGGCTTGAAATGTTCTTCCACACCTCCCCGGCAAAATGTTCCCATCGAGAAAATGCGTTCGAAACTCGAGATAAGCTCTCCGGGTCCCAGCACCTCCCAGAGACCTGCTCTTGCCGGAGTTCAGGGGATCAGCCGGCCCCGTTCTCGGTCGGGTAAGGCACCCAAGGCTACAGATCAGAAGAAGGAGATCGTCCTCGTCTCATTCGTTCGACCCATGCCAGAGACCGGAGGCTGCGACAGAGCAGTTGTTGTCGACCACACTCCCTTCGACGAGGACTCGACATACCGCAAGCGCCAGAAATTGACTGAGCGCCTCCAGGGAGCGGCTCCTCGACAGACGAACGACGCGACAAGCCTTTCCCCGACGAAAACAGGACAGTCTCAGGCCAAAACGAAGGCAAGAACAATAAACAACAAGACATGTCTATACGTTTGGGAACACGATCGTTTGAAGAAATCACCGGGTCAAGATCGCGACGATAGACGCGAAAGAAAAGCGCGAGCTTCGCGGCACCAACAATTGCCATCACCAGACCCTAAAGATACCATCATATGCAGACCTCGTCTCGCCTTGATACGAACCCCAAGCCCTGTCAACGATCAGCCGCTCGAAACTGGCCGCCTTTGGCCGTGGTATGGCGTGGATGACAAGCCCTGCCGGAATGCAGAGCGCAGAGGAGTTTGCATCGGGGCCCCCATTTCGCAAACTGACGAAGAACGGGCTGTCATTCGGGCGGATGTATTCCTGGATGGGCTGGCCTCCGAGTTGACTGCGAAAAGCTGTGGCGGCCGTACGTCGCGGGCCATGGCGTGATCCCATGACCGCAAGCGAGACAATATGCACATAGAAATCCAATGAATCATGGCATCAAAAGACCTTTGCCAGGGATATTGAAAAAAAAAGACCTAGCTCAATTGAACGCCCAACGCCCTCCTAGTCATGATGAGTTCCATCCTCCATGCAGCCCGCCCTGAATGTTTGATTCACCGCATGCTTTCTCCCTCCTTTTGCTCGTTCACTCCAGCTTGTCCAGATGTTCCAGTCGTGTCAACACAACCTGCTTACTCGTCTCCTCGATCTCACCGGCCAGGAACACCTCGTCGAGAATGGCGTAGACCTTGTAAAAGTTGAAGACGAGATCGAGCTCGCACACGTTGCCGAAGAAGGAGTCGAGGACCTCGACGAAGAAGTGGATGGCCTCGAGGTAGGCGAGCTCGTTGTCGTTGGTATCGACGCAGGCGCAGAAGAAGAGCCCGGCATAGCGGCGGTAGACAATCTTGTTGTTGCGGTGCTCGACAAAGTTGGACTGGTACTTCTGGTCGCGCGGAGCGACAAGACGGTGGACCTGGGACGATGAACATTGTCAGACATGGTGAGAGCGGATACTCGGGCGACTGTGGGAGGCAGAGGAAGCAAGCGTACCTCGCCCTTGAGCTTGATCTTCTCGTCGTCGCTGTATGGGGCGTACCACTTTGCGAGGCGGGTTTTCCCCCTGAAGGAGGGGTGCATGTTAGCGACGGTACGGGACGGGCGGGAACGGGGCCATCTGGCTAAGAGGGGGTCGGAGAGCGAGGAACATACTGTCGGTTCTGGATCAGGATAAAGGACAGCATCTTCACGGCGGTCCGGCGCGCATGGGCGGCGCTGTACGTTTCGTCTGGAGCTTCTTCCTCGGGGGGGGGGGGGATCGTCAAGATGTAGTCGCCGGACCCCGAACTGGCTGACCAAGAAGACCGACCACCCGTCTTAGCACCGTGCTGGGCGTGCTGAACATGAGGTGTGGGCACCTATGTGAGGTACCTGGGTACGTACCGTGTCAGGGGAAAAGGGCAGAACGCTCAGGCAGATGCAGGCACCGACTGATCTGCCTCATTTCACCGCCTTGGGTGGACCTACAAAACCGCGTCGCGTCCCGCCCCTTTTGGACCTTTTGGTTTCTTTCCTTTCTCCATCTGAGTGCAAGGGCTTTACGCGTATCAGTGAGGATTCGTCCGAGATCGTGTTTTTGCTAGTTGAAAACTATAACTAAGACCACTCCTAGTTGGCTTCGGCTGGCTAGGGAATTTTTGTAACCCTTCTTCTTCCTCGATAGATGGAAAACTTTCTCTCTCTTTCTCATTGCTCACGCCTACGGGCTGGGGTGAAGAGGATGTGTATGCAGCGTGGCTCGCCATCAACAATGCTGCGCGTTTCTCATGATGACCACAACAAAAATGATGAGACTGTTTGACAACTGATCCTCGTGAGGGACGCCAACGTCTTGTAGCCTTCGATCATGGCGGTTGTTGATTTGGACACGCTGTTGCCTGTTCGCTGGACCGTACGTACTTGTACGAACCAAGCAACTTTCGCATTTCCGACCGCGTCTCTCACTGGCTTGCCTTTGATGACTGTGTAGGTCATACCGTGGCGAGGCTAGCAGCCTCGGCTGCTCGTCTCGTTTGGCCATCCACGGTCCCTAGGAGCTCGAGAGTGCCAAGTTCATCAGAGAGACCCTACAAGATACGACAGCGACGGACGCGCAAACAGGAAACAGGACAAGCAGCAGCAAATACAGTCAAGGCGCGTAGTATGAAGTCAGTTTTCTCATCTTACAGCATTGATGACACATTCAAAACACACTGGGCAAAGAGCTTTTTGCCCGTCCCTCTACTAAAAACACATCTGTTGGTATCCGGCCCTCCAAGCTTCCCAAGGACGTCATCGACGCCAAACGACAGGAGGGCATAGTACTGTCCTCCCTGCCGCCATCTTGCACCACATTGCGTTCCGTCCCCTGCCTGCCTCATGCCGGCAAGATGTCCTCCTCGCCCATATCCGCGTCCTCACCCGTAGCGGCGTTGATGCCGTCGACGGTCTCGCCGTCGAACACCTTGCCGTGCTCGTACGTCTTGCGTCGCCAGCCTGAAGGGTCCGACGCGTCCTTGATCCACTCCATGGTCGGGAAATAGTGCTCGTTCTTCTTCATCGTGATGACCCATGGCACACAGTCAAACGTGCAGGCTCTTAGGCGGAAATCTGTCACGAGTTCGGTTAGCTCTCAAATTGCTACGAAGCATGATCAAGGTATTCGTAGACTCACAAGTATTGTCCGGGATATTTTCCACCGCGGCGAGAAAGGCCGGCAGGTCGTGCGTCGGCTTGTCATTGACGTGGGTGATGAAGTTGGTGGGGGCAAGGCCGTACTGGTACGAAGGGGAGCCCCTCGTGCGTGCCGAGACGTAAACCTCGCTGTGCAGCTTGCTGATCTGCTGCCTGACGGCATGATGCGGCCTCTGGAGGACGGCTCCACAGAACGAGACGGCGTGGTCCGTCTCGACATCGTCCGCGGCCGATGTGTGCACCTGGATCGTCATTTCTTGCTTAACACGTACGACGACAGCCTCGATAACCTCATGCGAATACATGACGTCGAGCTCTGACACCCTCGTAATCACCTTGCCGTTGAGGCTGAGGACGATGTCGCCCTCGAGGAGCGCGCCGGGCTGCTCCGTCCGTTCAAAGGTGCGGTTGCTGACCATGAAGAGCTGGTGGTGCGTCTTGTTGGCCTCGGTGACCTTGCGAATCCACTCGTCCGAGACGCCCATGTCACGCGCCTGCAAAAGCTTGATGGCACGGAACTCCACAGGGAGTAGTCTGAGTTTGGGCAGAACACCCTGCTGGATCTGAGAGATCACCGGCAACAGTGTCGGTGTCGCGAGACCAAGATGGTACTCCTCGTCGCGGTTGCTGACCGGCGAGCGCTCTCCGAGGTACGTCAGCCATAGGGCCTGCACAGAACCATCAGCTGCGACCAAAACGCCGCTGCCACACTGGCTGCTGAGACTCGTGTCGACAGTGATGGCGTCAACATTGACAGCGCGGTACCTCGGCGCTCCCGAATTAGCAGGAATCGCCACTGGTGTGATCTCCGTCACTGTTGTCGTCGCATGCACGATGCGGCCCAGTCTGTTGTAACCGATAAAGTTGGTGGACGCTCCCTGAGAGATGGGCTCGCTGCTCAGCTTGGCGCTCAGCACAGGCGCATCTACAAGTTTTGGGTCGTACTGGATGATGGCATAGTTTTGCAGCGGATGCAGGAAAACAACCTTGCCGTCCACGAAAATCGTATCGGCGATGCTGACCGTTACGTCACAAAGATCATGGGGGACAACAGCCCTCGAGATGATGACGAGGCCCTTGTCAGCGTCTATCACGAGCCCCATGCCCCATTTGCGATTCTTCGGGAAGCCGTCCAGTTTGACTGGCATGGTACAGTTGACAAGCACAAAGCTGCGGACCAGGTCGGCAACGGCAGGGTTTGATGTGTACTCGAGCTGGATGAAGGAGCCAGACTGAGGTACCGTCGGAACCGGGGGCAAAGCATCACCCAGATCGGAAAAGTCCCAAAGGCCAGTCTCGTCATTTCGCACCGCCATCTTCATCTTGGCCGACCAATGCCTGTCCACATTGATAACGGTCGTGTTGAGAGTATGCAGGTCACGAAGGTGCTTGTAGGTGACGACGACCCTGCGACGATCAGGAATCTCCTTCATCACCTCGACAAACGTATCGAGATCGGGCGTGTTCTTGCCGGCCACGCTCTGGATGAGCCAGCCATTGTCTGCGCTGTCGAAACGGAAAGACCCCGTTGCCTCGCACACAAAAACCCCCTTGCAGGCCACGGCATGGAGACGCGCCTGCTGGTAAGATAGGTCGTGGAAGCTGGCGCCCGCGACAGACACAAACCGGTCGGGGGTGATGGCATGCAGATCGCCGACTTCAATGTCAACCTCCATGTCCTCGCCCCCACGCTGAATCTGTAGATGAATTGTCTTGCCCACATTCGAGTCCATGATATCGTCCAGTCGGACAAACTGGGTGGCCAGTTCGCCATTCACCTTGATCAGGATATCACCCTCCTGGATCTTGTTGTGGGATGGTCCCTCAGGCAGCACAATCTCAGCAACGAGCATGTTGTTCTCCTTGGGAAAGGTCTTGCGTGCGAGAGCCTCCCATTCAGGGGTCAGGCCGAGGCGTCGGCACTCGTCGAACGGCTTCAACAGCCAGTGGCACTGTATATCGCCTCGCGTGACCGGCTTTCCATCCTGAATACATTGCAGGGCACGCAGTGGCCTGTCCAGCGGCAAGAAGTAGTCGGTCGACGCGCCGTCGCTGCGACCGCCAGCCTGCAGAGCAATCGCGAAACCGTCAATGTTGACAACAGGACTGCCGGAACTCCCGCCGCTTGCTGCGGCGTTGGCTTGGTAGTAGCAGGTGTTGAAGTCGCTGTACCCCTCTCCGTACTCGGGCGCGTTGCGTTCGAGACGCGAGATGAAACCAGACAGGATACTGAGCTTCTCTCCAGCATCATTACCGACGACACGGATTTCGACACCGACTAAGATGTCTCATTAGCATGTCGCTGTGTGCAGAATCTGGCAGCACCTACTCTTGGCCAAGTCTGGTCGCAATTGCAGCGACTGGATATCCATGTAGCGAAGGGCCTTGGGGTCAAACCGTAGGATGCCGAAATCGTGGACGGGGTCACGATAGACCGGGTAGGCGTCGACCTCCTCGTGATTATCAAAGACGACAAAGCCCCAGAAGGGTCCGGAGCCGACAACGTGACGATTCGTCAGGATGTATCTGGTTGATGGCACGTCAGCCTAACCGCCCCCAATGAATGGGCCCAATGGCGCTTCTAAACGTACCCTTTCTCAGCGTCGACGACGAAACCAGTGGCCTCGCTCGTCAGAGCTGGGTCTGTATCGAAAGAACAGGTCTGGCAGAACCTGATCGAGACAACATTGCTAATGACGTTCTCGATGGTATGCTGCCACGCCTCGGGCTCTTGCGTAGCCGGGAACATGGGGTTCAGCCGAGCAACCTCCTCCTCGTCGTACTCGTCCTCCTCGACGTAGACCGGCTCATCATGTTCGACGTCAGGGGTGTTATCACCTGCAGAGAACTTGCCGTTCAATGCACGATGCTGCTTGTTCGGGCGCAGACCCTCGGGGCTGGTGGGCGCCTTGCGCTTGGAGCGGGTAACCTTGGCGCCATTCATGATGCAGTTGGTCGCGGTTGTAGGAACGGAAGCGCCAGAGAACGCGCGACGATGTTCGGCTGTACGGAAGAAGCTGCGACTTATACGGCCGAGCTTGTGAATATTTTCCGTGATCGAGCTGGAGTCGTAGAGGTTGCCAGAGCTTGCGTTGGTCTTGCCTTTGTTGGAGTTGGCGATGGAGCGTGAGCGTGTCTTAGCCAGGGTCTGGAATCGTGGCCAGGCAGGGTTGGTCGGCGCCGGCAAGGCAAGTGGTGTGTCGAAGTTGGTGTATGGTAGACTTCGTATCCCGGTCCGTCTAGTCGTGAGCAGAATACGGTGCATGTGATGCTTCGAGACAACCTTCACCGGCTGGGAGCCATTCGATTTTTCGTGGAACCTGGATTTGAGAGCGGCGAATGGTTTGCGCCTGGGATCGAATTGAATTTCGGCTAGTTACATATCTATGCTGCCTAGGACGATGAGTTCCGCTACTGCTACTGTCCATCCAGGTCCAGGTTTCCACAGGGGCTTAGTTTGGTCCCTGCATTATGCGTCTATAGGAAGTGACGTAGACGGTGTGGGGCACATCTTTCTACGCCGCCCACAAGCACCGGGAGATGCTTACAGGTGCAGTTCCTGAGGAGGGTGTTGAACTACAGCTAATGGGTCACGGGTCGGAGCGCTCGACACCACCTTCTTCACGCCGAATCCAATGGAGGCACTCGGATCGTAGAGCACCAGGCACAACATCATCTGCAGGTCTTGAAGTGTCTCATCCCCATGGCACCTCATGACTTTTGTCGGTATGGTCTAGCCCAAGGCTGAGCCTCGGTGTGGTGTGCATCACTCTCTTTTTCTCTCGCACAATGGAGCAACACTGGACGATGGTATGATGAATGACCCTGTGTTCTTGTCCGATATATTCACGCTGTGATGGCGGTGACGGCGGTTAACATGCAAGGTCGGAGCTTATAAGCCGAGGTGCTAGGCCTAACAGGCTAAGCCAAGTCCCGAATCAATCTCAACTTCGAGGAGGCATTCGGGGATTTATTGGCTGTGCCGTATTCTATGGTAGCCTTGCCGTACTTGGCAGATAGATGTGGCTTTCTTTTGGGATAACGTAGACCCAGTTCGACTCAAAAAAGTTGCACATTAGCACATCAAGAATCAGGTGGTTTGTGTAGCTAGTCCTTGAAGGACGTCTTCATTTCTGTGCTCCCTGGAAGTTTCTCACTGGATGTTGGCTGTATGGAGTCATGCAGTTCCGGGTCAACCAGAACAAGTGAGCAAATATATCATACATGCTTTGGCAGTTAGCTCGAAACATGCTTTGCTACTTGCACAACATTCACTCTGAAATGCAAGCCATCACCATCGCGCCGAGCTGCAGGTGACTGGGGCATTACGGGCTGGGACTGTCAAGTACGGCGCATGAGTGTTCATCGTGCTTGTGGGACAGCGACGACGGGCTGGACTTGAGATCGAGGAAGAAAAGTAAGTGATCATCGGGAATGGTGAGACCGATGGCATCTGGATACGTAGATGGATAAAGTTAAACATTTGCATTCTCTCAACCAGCTTGGCATCTCATCGCTTACGTCTCACTGAGGAGGCCGCACCTAGGTACTGAGGTATACGATGCCTGTACTGCTTCGCTCAGCCAGTCGGGCCAAGAGGAGAAGTGTAACTTTTGATCCAAAGCTGGACTACTTTTACTTGTGAGTGATTGTAGTTTCATGAAAACTGTTTACCACACCGATTCTTCTGGGCCTCAGAACTCGTAACTTTCGAACGGCGCGCCTGCCTGTCTCTGAGTTCAAGGACCTTCCACGCAACCCAACTTGCTGCGAGTTCTTCAACTTGATCGACTGCCTAGTACAGGCATCCGCACTCTGCGTGCCTTCACTTTCTTCACTTATCGCGAAACTCTTTAAATCAGTCACCTGTTTCGCACTCCTGCTCTCATTCACTTCATTCCTCAACCCTCTCCTGACCACCAACGCCCTCATCAGCCATCATTTCTGCTAACAAGACCCAATATCAACAGCACACCCAACGAACACGAAGACACGGAAACAGAATCAGAATACCCGGAAGCCATGTCGGAAACTCAAAAGAACGGCAGCGCCAACGAAAACGGCCAGGGCACCACAAAGGCTGTTCCCTGGACTGAACTCGATCGAGTATGTTACCTATGCCCCATCTTCAACACCAACCCCCCCC